>NW_027362763.1:416341014-416348514 GCF_046119375.1 Phyllobates terribilis
AGAAGCGGGAAAAGAGAGAGAGAGAGCGGGAAAGAGGAGAGAGAGCGGGGAAAGAGAGAGAGAGCGGGAAAGAGAGAGAAGAGAAGAGAGAGAGAGAGAGGGAAAGAGAGAGAGAGGAAGAGAGAGAAGCGGGAAAGAGAGAGAGAGAGCGGGAAAGAGAGAGAGAGAGGAAAGAGAGAGAGAGAGCGGGAAAGAGAGAGAGAGAGCGGGAAAGAGAGAGAGAGCGGGAAAGAGAGAGAGAGCGGGAAAGAGAGAGAGAGAGAGCGGGAAAGAGAGAGAGAGCGGGAAAGAGAGAGAGAGAGCGGGAAAGAGAGAGAGAGAGAGAGCGGGAAAGAGAGAGAGAGAGCGGGAAAGAGAGAGAGAGCGGGAAAGAGAGAGAGAGAGCGGGAAAGAGAGAGAGAGCGGGAAAGAGAGAGAGAGAGCGGGAAAGAGAGAGAGAGAGCGGGAAAGAGAGAGAGAGAGCGGGAAAGAGAGAGAGAGAGCGGGAAAGAGAGAGAGAGAGCGGGAAAGAGAGAGAGAGAGCGGGAAAGAGAGAGAGAGAGCGGGAAAGAGAGAGAGAGCGGGAAAGAGAGAAAGAGAGCGGGAAAGAGAGAGAGAGAGCGGGAAAGAGAGAGAGCGGGAAAGAAAGAGAGAGAGCGGGAAAGAAAGAGAGAGAGCGGGAAAGAGAGAGAGAGAGCGGGAAAGAGAGAGAGAGCGGGTAAGAGAGAGAGAGAGAGAGGGAAAGGGAAACAGAGAGGGAAAGAGAGCGGGAAAGAGAGCGGGAAAGAGAGAGAGAGCGGGAAAGAGAGAGAGAGAGCGGGAAAGAGAGAGAGAGCGGGAAAGAGAGAGAGAGAGAGAGGGAAAGGGAAACAGAGCGGGAAAGAGAGCGGGAAAGAGAGAGAGAGCGGGAAAGAGAGAGAGAGCGGGAAAGAGAGAGAGAGCGGGAAAGAGAGAGAGAGCGGGAAAGAGAGAGAGAGCGGGAAAGAGAGAGAGAGCGGGAAAGAGAGAGAGAGCGGGAAAGAGAGAGAGAGCGGGAAAGAGAGAGAGAGCGGGAAAGAGAGAGAGAGCGGGAAAGAGAGAGAGAGCGGGAAAGAGAGAGAGAGCGGGAAAGAGAGAGAGCGGGAAAGAGAGAGAGAGAGCGGGAAAGAGAGAGAGAGAGCGGGAAAGAGAGAGAGAGCGGGAAAGAGAGAGAGAGCGGGAAAGAGAGAGAGAGCGGGAAAGAAAGAGAGAGAGCGGGAAAGAGAGAGAGAGAGCGGGAAAGAGAGAGAGAGAGCGGGAAAGAGAGAGAGCGGGAAAGAGAGAGAGAGAGAGAGGGAAAGGGAAACAGAGGGAAAGAGAGAGAGAGAGGGAAAGAGAGCGGGAAAGAGAGAGAGAGCGGGAAAGAGAGAGAGAGCGGGAAAGAGAGAGAGAGCGGGAAAGAGAGAGAGCGGGAAAGAGAGAGAGAGCGGGAAAGAGAGAGAGAGCGGGAAAGAGAGAGAGAGCGGGAAAGAGAGAGAGAGCGGGAAAGAGAGAGAGAGAGCGGGAAAGAGAGAGAGCGCGGGAAAGAGAGAGAGAGAGCGCGGGAAAGAGAGAGAGAGAGCGCGGGAAAGAGAGAGAGAGAGCGCGGGAAAGAGAGAGAGAGAGCGCGGGAAAGAGAGAGAGAGAGCGCGGGAAAGAGAGAGAGAGAGCGCGGGAAAGAGAGAGAGAGAGCGCGGGAAAGAGAGAGAGAGAGCGCGGGAAAGAGAGAGAGAGAGCGCGGGAAAGAGAGAGAGAGAGCGCGGGAAAGAGAGAGAGAGAGCGCGGGAAAGAGAGAGAGAGCGCGGGAAAGAGAGAGAGAGCGCGGGAAAGAGAGAGAGAGCGCGGGAAAGAGAGAGAGAGCGGGAAAGAGAGAGAGAGAGCGGGAAAGAGAGAGAGAGCGGGAAAGAGAGAGAGAGAGCGGGAAAGAGAGAGCGGGAAAGAGAGAGAGAGAGCGGGAAAGAGAGAGAGAGCGGGAAAGAGAGAGAGAGCGGGAAAGAGAGAGAGAGCGGGAAAGAGAGAGAGAGCGGGAAAGAGAGAGAGAGAGCGGGAAAGAGAGAGAGAGAGCGGGAAAGAGAGAGAGAGAGCGGGAAAGAGAGAGAGAGAGCGGGAAAGAGAGAGAGAGCGGGAAAGAGAGAGAGAGAGCGGGAAAGAGAGAGAGAGAGCGGGAAAGAGAGAGAGAGCGGGAAAGAGAGAGAGAGAGCGGGAAAGAGAGAGAGAGAGCGGGAAAGAGAGAGAGAGAGCGGGAAAGAGAGAGAGAGAGCGGGAAAGAGAGAGAGAGAGCGGGAAAGAGAGAGAGAGAGCGGGAAAGAGAGAGAGAGCGGGAAAGAGAGAGAGAGCGGGAAAGAGAGAGAGAGCGGGAAAGAGAGAGAGAGCGGGAAAGAGAGAGAGAGCGGGAAAGAGAGAGAGAGCGGGAAAGAGAGAGAGAGCGGGAAAGAGAGAGAGAGCGGGAAAGAGAGAGAGAGCGGGAAAGAGAGAGAGAGCGGGAAAGAGAGAGAGAGCGGGAAAGAGAGAGAGAGCGGGAAAGAGAGAGAGAGCGGGAAAGAGAGAGAGAGCGGGAAAGAGAGAGAGAGCGGGAAAGAGAGAGAGAGCGGGAAAGAGAGAGAGAGCGGGAAAGAGAGAGAGAGCGGGAAAGAGAGAGCGGGAAAGAGAGAGAGAGCGGGAAAGAGAGAGAGAGCGGGAAAGAGAGAGAGAGCGGGAAAGAGAGAGAGAGCGGGAAAGAGAGAGAGCGAAAAGCAAGAGACAGCAGGCAAGAGAAAGAGAGATATAGATCGACAGCAGGCAAGAGAGATAGAGATAGGGAGATAGAGACCGGGAGGCCTTACAGAAGATGACACTGAAGGATGACCTCGAGGATTTCCTGACTGTGTTTGAAAGGGTGGCAGACTGAGAAAAACTGCCCACAGAGCAATGGGCAGAGATCCTAGCTCCATACCTCACTGGGGAACCGCAGAAAGTATACTACAATCTTGACCTGCACGACACCAAGGCGTACAACAAGCTGAAGGCAGAGATTATGGCACGTTTGGGCGTCACCCTGTCAGTCCGAGTACAACGGGTGCACCTTTGGTGCCATCAAAAAGGGACAAACCTCCCCGGTCCCAAGTGTTGGACCTGTTACACCTAGTGCAAAAATGGTTGCAGCCCGAGACCTGCTCTCCAGCACATATGGTGGAAAGAGTTGTAGTGGACCGATTTATCCACTCACTACCGAAAGCCGTACAAAGCTGGGTTGCCCAAGGAGATCCCCAGAACGGTTGAGATTTTCCTTTGTTCTGGGACTTATGGACTAAAGCTGTAGCACCCAGTAGTCCAGTGTGTCACCAGGAGTCGGCTGTGGTAACAAAGTTACATGATGTAAACGGTGAATTTCTGTTCACTGTACTGGTTAAAAAAGGAGGATGAGGAAGCATCACCTGAAGCCAATATCCCTGACTTGGAGGAGTCCCAGGGCAACTTTGGGACTGCCCAACTCAGGGACTTGATAATAAAAGGTATTCTGGAAAACGTGTGTTAAATGGGGTTCCCAAGGAGATGGGAGCCAATTATCGGTTTAAGTAAGGGGCCAGGCATAATGGTCAGCTGGGTTGTGGGACCAAAGTGAAGGGACAGGTAAAAGAGACCCTCTTTAAAGCCCAAGAGGTAAAATCCAGGGGATATACCGTATTTTTCGCTTTATAAGACGCACTTTTTTTCCCCAAGATTTGGGAGGAAATAGCGGTGTGTCTTAGAAAGCGAAATCACCTTACCAGTGTTGGTAGAGCGGACGGGCGAGAGAGAGAGAGCGCGCGAGCGGACGGGCAAGAGAGAGAGAGAGCGCGAGCGGACGAGCGAGAGAGAGAGAGAGCGCGAGCGGACGGGCGAGAGAGAGAGAGAGCGCGAGCGGACGGGCAAGAGAGAGAGAGAGAGCGCGAGCGGACGGGCAAGAGAGAGAGAGAGAGCGCGAGCGGACGGGCAAGAGAGAGAGAGAGCGCGAGCGGACGGGCAAGAGAGAGAGAGAGCGCGAGCGGACGGGCAAGAGAGAGAGAGAGAGCGCGAGCGGACGAGCGAGAGAGAGAGAGAGCGCGAGCGGACGGGCGAGAGAGAGAGAGAGCGCGAGCGGACGGGCAAGAGAGAGAGAGAGAGCGCGAGCGGACGGGCAAGAGAGAGAGAGAGAGCGCGAGCGGACGGGCAAGAGAGAGAGAGAGCGCGAGCGGACGGGCAAGAGAGAGAGAGAGAGCGCGAGTGGACGGGAAAGAGCGCGAGCGGACGGGAAAGAGCGCGAGCGGACGGGAAAGAGCGCGAGCGGACGGGAAAGAGCGCGAGCGGACGGGAAAGAGCGCGAGCAAGAGAGAGAGCGCGGGAAAGAGAGAGAGAGAGCGCGGGAAAGAGAGAGAGAGCGCGCGGGAAAGAGAGAGAGAGCGCGCGGGAAAGAGAGAGAGCGCGCGGGAAAGAGAGAGAGAGCGCGCGGGAAAGAGAGAGAGAGCGCGCGGGAAAGAGAGAGAGAGCGCGCGGGAAAGAGAGAGAGAGCGCGCGGGAAAGAGAGAGAGAGCGCGCGGGAAAGAGAGAGAGAGAGCGGGAAAGAGAGAGAGAGAGCGGGAAAGAGAGAGAGAGAGCGGGAAAGAGAGAGAGAGAGCGGGAAAGAGAGAGAGAGCGGGAAAGAGAGAGAGAGCGGGAAAGAGAGAGAGAGAGCGGGAAAGAGAGAGAGAGAGCGGGAAAGAGAGAGAGAGAGCGGGAAAGAGAGAGAGAGAGCGGGAAAGAGAGAGAGAGAGCGGGAAAGAGAGAGAGAGAGCGGGAAAGAGAGAGAGCGGGAAAGAGAGAGAGAGAGCGGGAAAGAGAGAGAGAGAGCGGTAAAGAGAGAGAGAGAGGGAAAGAGAGAGAGAGAGGGAAAGAGAGAGAGAGAGGGAAAGAGAGAGAGAGCGGGAAAGAGAGAGAGAGCGGGAAAGAGAGAGAGAGCGGGAAAGAGAGAGAGAGCGGGAAAGAGAGAGCGGGAAAGAGAGAGAGAGAGCGGGAAAGAGAGAGAGAGCGGGAAAGAGAGAGAGAGAGCGGGAAAGAGAGAGAGAGAGCGGGAAAGAGAGAGAGAGAGCGGGAAAGAGAGAGAGAGAGCGGGAAAGAGAGAGAGAGAGCGGGAAAGAGAGAGAGAGCGGGAAAGAGAGAGAGAGCGGGAAAGAGAGAGAGAGAGCGGTAAAGAGAGAGAGAGAGGGAAAGAGAGAGAGAGAGGGAAAGAGAGAGAGAGAGGGAAAGAGAGAGAGAGCGGGAAAGAGAGAGAGAGCGGGAAAGAGAGAGAGAGCGGGAAAGAGAGAGAGAGCGGGAAAGAGAGAGAGAGCGGGAAAGAGAGAGAGAGCGGGAAAGAGAGAGAGAGCGGGAAAGAGAGAGAGAGCGGGAAAGAGAGAGAGCGGGAAAGAGAGAGAGAGCGGGAAAGAGAGAGAGAGCGGGAAAGAGAGAGAGAGCGGGAAAGAGAGAGAGCGGGAAAGAGAGAGAGCGGGAAAGAGAGAGAGCGGGAAAGAGAGAGAGAGCGGGAAAGAGAGAGAGAGCGGGAAAGAGAGAGAGAGCGGGAAAGAGAGAGAGAGCGGGAAAGAGAGAGAGAGCGGGAAAGAGAGAGAGAGCGGGAAAGAGAGAGAGAGCGGGAAAGAGAGAGAGAGCGGGAAAGAGAGAGAGAGCGGGAAAGAGAGAGAGAGAGCGGGAAAGAGAGAGAGAGTGGGAAAGAGAGAGAGAGAGCGGGAAAGAGAGAGAGAGAGCGGGAAAGAGAGAGAGAGCGGGAAAGAGAGAGAGAGCGGGAAAGAGAGAGAGCGGGAAAGAGAGAGAGAGAGAGCGGGAAAGAGAGAGAGAGAGAGAGCGGGAAAGAGAGAGAGAGAGCGGGAAAGAGAGAGAGAGCGGGAAAGAGAGAGAGCGGGAAAGAGAGAGAGAGAGCGGGAAAGAGAGAGAGAGAGCGGGAAAGAGAGAGAGAGAGCGGGAAAGAGAGAGAGAGAGAGAGCGGGAAAGAGAGAGAGAGAGAGAGAGCGGGAAAGAGAGAGAGAGCGGGAAAGAGAGAGAGAGCGGGAAAGAGAGAGAGAGCGGGAAAGAGAGAGAGAGCGGGAAAGAGAGAGAGAGCGGGAAAGAGAGAGAGCGAAAAGCAAGAGACAGCAGGCAAGAGAAAGAGAGATATAGATCGACAGCAGGCAAGAGAGATAGAGATAGGGAGATAGAGACCGGGAGGCCTTACAGAAGATGACACTGAAGGATGACCTCGAGGATTTCCTGACTGTGTTTGAAAGGGTGGCAGACTGAGAAAAACTGCCCACAGAGCAATGGGCAGAGATCCTAGCTCCATACCTCACTGGGGAACCGCAGAAAGTATACTACAATCTTGACCTGCACGACACCAAGGCGTACAACAAGCTGAAGGCAGAGATTATGGCACGTTTGGGCGTCACCCTGTCAGTCCGAGTACAACGGGTGCACCTTTGGTGCCATCAAAAAGGGACAAACCTCCCCGGTCCCAAGTGTTGGACCTGTTACACCTAGTGCAAAAATGGTTGCAGCCCGAGACCTGCTCTCCAGCACATATGGTGGAAAGAGTTGTAGTGGACCGATTTATCCACTCACTACCGAAAGCCGTACAAAGCTGGGTTGCCCAAGGAGATCCCCAGAACGGTTGAGATTTTCCGTTGTTCTGGGACTTATGGACTAAAGCTGTAGCACCCAGTAGTCCAGTGTGTCACCAGGAGTCGGCTGTGGTAACAAAGTTACATGATGTAAATGGTGAATTTCTGTTCACTGTACTGGTTAAAAAAGGAGGATGAGGAAGCATCACCTGAAGCCAATATCCCTGACTTGGAGGAGTCCCAGGGCAACTTTGGGACTGCCCAACTCAGGGACTTGATAATAAAAGGTATTCTGGAAAACGTGTGTTAAATGGGGTTCCCAAGGAGATGGGAGCCAATTATCGGTTTAAGTAAGGGGCCAGGCATAATGGTCAGCTGGGTTGTGGGACCAAAGTGAAGGGACAGGTAAAAGAGACCCTCTTTAAAGCCCAAGAGGTAAAATCCAGGGGATATACCGTATTTTTCGCTTTATAAGACGCACTTTTTTTCCCCAAGATTTGGGAGGAAATAGCGGTGTGTCTTAGAAAGCGAAATCACCTTACCAGTGTTGGTAGAGCGGACGGGCGAGAGAGAGAGAGCGCGCGAGCGGACGGGCAAGAGAGAGAGAGAGCGCGAGCGGACGAGCGAGAGAGAGAGAGAGCACGAGCGGACGGGCGAGAGAGAGAGAGAGCGCGAGCGGACGGGCAAGAGAGAGAGAGAGCGCGCGAGCGGACGGGCAAGAGAGAGAGAGAGAGCGCGAGCGGACGGGCAAGAGAGAGAGAGAGAGCGCGAGCGGACGGGCAAGAGAGAGAGAGAGAGCGCGAGCGGACGGGCAAGAGAGAGAGAGAGCGCGAGCGGACGGGCAAGAGAGAGAGAGCGCGAGCGGACGGGAAAGAGCGCGAGCGGACGGGAAAGAGCGCGAGCGGACGGGAAAGAGCGCGAGCAAGAGAGAGAGCGCGGGAAAGAGAGAGAGAGAGCGCGGGAA